>NC_081850.1:19461332-19467681 GCF_963259705.1 Myotis daubentonii
CTAGAAAGTGGGAGAAACAGAAATGAAGCCCAGACTTCTACCGCCGGTTTCATTGTTCTTTCACTGATCTGATTTAGGTAGAATATTGAGGCTCCTGGATCGGGGCTTGGTTTCCTCAAAAGTAAAATGGAGGGAGAGGAGGGAAGTAGGCTATGATATCTGTGCCTTTGTACACTTGTACCTTCTGCTAAAATACCGTCCCTGCTCTTCTTCCCTTGTCTGTACAGATACCCCAATGTGCTTTAAAAAAAACACCTATATGTTTTAGAGCAGTTTGGGATGCACAGAATTATTCCATGGATAGTACAGACAGTTCCCACTCAATTATCCCTATTATTAACATCTTACCTTAGTATGGTGCATTCGTTACAGTTAATGAACCAGTATTGATACATTTTTATTAGCCAGAGTTTATACATATTTTATCTAGGTTTCCTCATTTCCCCCTGCCCCCGCCCCCAATATCCTTTTTCTGTCCCAGGTTCCATCAAGAAACCACGTCACATTTAATAGTCAGTCATGTCTTCTGGCTACTCTTGGCTTTGACAGTTTCTCAGACTTTCCTTATTTTTGATGACTTTGACAGATTTGAGGAGTACTAGTCAAGCATTTTACAGAACTCCCTTCAACTGAATATGGCTCATGTTTCCCTCAAGATTAGACTGGGGTGATGTGTTTTTGGGAGAAAGAGCACAGAGGTAAAATGCCATTCTAATAATCTCATATCAAAAGTATGTGCTATCAGTGTGACTTGTCACAGTTGATGTTAACTTGGATCACAAACAAACAAAAACAGATTAAGCTTTATGTATATTCTCCTTCTGTTTTGCTTTCTGTTTCCCTCTCTCTCCTCTGGTGTCACTGGGAAAGGTAGGAAAAATGAATATAAAATGAGAAAAAATGGACAAGAGAAATATTTTTTTGTTTGTTGTTAATCCTCACCTGAGGATATTTTTCCATTGATTTTTAGCAAGACTGGAAGGGAGGAGAAGAAACAAAGAGAAACATCGATGTGAGAGACACATATCGATTGATTGCCTCCCACATGGGCCTGACCAGGGCCGGGGATCGAGCCTGCAACTGAGTTTCGTGCCCTTGATCAGACTCAAATCCGGGACCCTTCAGTCCATGGGCTGATGCTGTATCCACTGAGCCAAACTGGCTAGGGAAAAAGAGAAATATTTCAAAGAGAAAATTTATTTTTTAGATGGCATCAGAAAATTGCAGAGAAGGATGTAATATATATAGATCTATGCATACAAATGGACAGAATTAAGATTGCGGAAAAGAATTTCTGTTGATTGATTTGAATATACTTTATATTTACTTTCTTGTTTCCCCCAGACTGTGCCATGTCAAACAGCTAAAGGTAGATTAAAAATTTAAGAATTAAAAAGAAAATTACCTTTTCAATGTTGAAATCTAGGGACTATTTATGATAACTGCATGGATGGAATTGACCCTCTCCTTGGAGTCAGCCAAGGCTTTTCCACTCAACCTGGTAATTTTCCGTCAGAGTAACTTTGACGCACTTCCTTTTTCTATTGAAAATCTACTTTCAGAGAAACTTCTATTCAATACTGACTTCTCTATTTGTAATGAAATATGACTGTGGCTTCCTAAATAAGAGGGGGAGTAAAATTAAGCCTCTTTTATGCTATTTGTGTGGCATTTATAAGGGATTTGGGAGTCAGAGTGCTTCCCACGTATTATAAACATCTATCCGCAACTCATTGTGACTTTCTTAGATGGTCTTAACTATAAAATACTTTGGCAGGAGACAAAAAAAGTATATGGACATTAACATAAGAACACAACGGTACCTCATTGAATTTAAGGTTGTAATAGACTTTTATTCTGTCCACACTATTCTTTACAATGTTAAAACCCCAAGCGTGTTTTACTTCTCTCCACACTTACAAGCCTAACGGAGTTTGCTCGGAGTCATAGCATCCTAGAATGAGGGGTGCGTGGCTTAGTGAAAAGTGCAGAAAAGCCAGACCCCATCCGCTCCTCATGTGTGGATGACCTGGAGTTGCCATGCCCATCCGGAGCTCCTGTCTATAAAATGAGCGCTCGAACCCAGTGGTCTCCAAAGTCTCTCCCTGCTTCAACATTCTTTTATTCCAAAGCATCATTTCTAACTGCCCAACCTCCAAATCATAACCTGTCTACAAAGCATCTTTCTATATAGATTTCTGCACACACAGACTTAGAAATTCCCTGTAAATCACTAAGTTATCTTGTTTTTCTTGGGAAATTAATAGTTCGGGGATACTTCTGTTAAAGGCAAAAAATGGCATCAGATGTTAGTTTGACTGGTGGCAGGGCTGAGGGTCAGCAGTCATCAGAGTGGTCCTGATGTCAGCCAGGATGTCACCCACCTCGCCTTGCAGCTTTTCTGGGTCTAAGGCTGAAACACTACTGAGGCTTAGAGGCATCTCTAGAGCTTAATGCCTACGGGAGCGGTCATACAAGGCGTTTTATCAGGGCTGTTCTCCAGCCCCTTTGTTCCTCCTCTATCGACATGCCAGGGGAGGAAAGGTCAGGGGAGGATCCAGACCGCATGGCCAGTGATATGAAAGGTCAAGGGGTCTAAACCGCAAGACCAGTGTTACAGCAGGGGAGAAAAGGTCACGTGGGCGTGAGGTCCCTGCCCAGTTTTGTCCGTTGTTAGTTACCCAGGGCTTTCTGGCCTGGTGACCTTCAGTACCTGGCCTAACGTTCCTACTCTGCTATGTCTATCTAGCTGCCTACTATACCACTTCCATTATGTCGCTGTTGCTAACGCAAAGCTAAATTAAAGTTGGCTTGGGCCTATAAACCTGTTCAGAATGATGTTTTGAAAAGAAAGCATATGGTTATTTCCATTTTAAAATAAGAGAATTAAAAATTAATCTATTTCTTCTGCTGAACCAATTTGGTTGTTTGCATTATTTGAAAAGTTGAGCATTCGTGAGAAATAGCCTCTGAGTGTACACTTTCCCTTGTAGCTAATATAAATCCATAGACCCTCCCAGGATGGGCATACTCATCGTTAGTCATTTGAGAGAGTAGAGTTGTGCATACCTGTGCATCATAGAAAAACACCCATGCATACAAAGGCTGCATTTTTACCCAGACCTGAAATGAGAAAATAAAAGAACTAGAATGCCTCTTACCACCTCCACCCTAACCACACCTTCCTGCCCTAAGCTCCTTGCCCAAACCTGGCTGTGCCCCCAGTATTTGCTTCTTTGAAATTTGAAAAGATGGTGAGAGAAAAAGGTGAGTGAAAGAATAAGGTCAGGAAGAGAAACTGGTGAAAAATAGATGAAGAGCAGGCAGTTCAGTTGGGTGTGGCTTTCTGGAGTCAATTGCTGTCATTTGGAAATGTAAGAAAGCAACTAAGGCTGTAAAAATAACTAAGATGTTGCTCATCCTCATATTTCCTCTGCTTCACTCAAAAACTGGATGAGCATCGAATAATTCCCTTGCCAGCGGTTCTCAACCTTCTGGCCCTTTAAATACAGTTCCTCATGTTGTGACCCAACCATACAATTATTTCCGTGGCTACTTCATAACTGTAATGTTGCTACTGTTATGAATCGTAATGTAAATATCTGATATGCAGGATGGTCTTAGGCGACCCCTGTGAAAGCGTCATTCGACCGCCAAAGGGGTCGCGACCCACACGTTGAGAACCGCTGGTTTAGACGAACGGCGGTTGTCTTAATAACTTCAAATACATTTTTATTTCTTCAACAACCAATGGTATTCCAAGTAATTTCATAAAATTCTTTGCTTTGATCATTTGCGTTGGACCTCGTAAAATAGATAACTGATTCAACTTAATTTTCTTCTCCTTATACCTCCCAGATGGTACTTGATCTCTACAGAGAAATCAATAGCTCACTTCCATAGTGGCCTCACTTGGAACTATCTCAATTCTTCCTTCCTTCCCTCTGTCTCTATGGACTTTGCTTTTACAATATAAGTTAGCTGAGCCTTTTCAACCCTTGCATCTGCTTTGAAGACAAACAGCCTGCTGAGTCCATCAAAAAAGCAGGCAAGTTCAAAGATAGAACCTCAGAAAAACCAATTAAAAGGAAGGGAAGATGATGTCTAGAGAAAAGAACTCCTGTCAAAATGTAGCCAATCAGGACTCCAGTCATCTAGGGCAGAGGGAGATGCTAATTGTGCAGCTGGGAGTTGGAGAAATGTGCTGATACTCTCCAGTTCCTGAAGAGATCAAGCTAGGTGAGAATTATACAGGCCTGGAGCCACGCCAGTTGCTGCTCTGATAAAATTTCTTGATCTGGATGGGTCAACTATTTGGCATCTACAAAGAATACATGAAGCAGAAATTCGAGCTAATTATTTGGCTTCAGTCACTTTCAAGCAGCTTGACCATAGTAATTAAATTCTCAAAACCATTGCTATACCCTTTATACAAATATGGTTCATTTATTCGCTTTTCATTCTGAAAAGTAAGAAAAGCTTTGACAAGGAAGAACTTGTAGTTTGCAGAAAGCACATAGTCCTAGGGCATTTATAATTATTAATCAAGCTCCAATTTCTGCAAGACGAAAGGGGGCCATTTATTACATTAGCATGTACAAAGAGTTTGGTTTATTAAATCTGATCTGAGCCAAGATGTTTGTCAGACACTGGCAGAATTGTCAGCATTGAAAAAGTAAAAGAGTGAAAATTTTACCAGCATCAGCATTGATCTCTCACCCCTTATGCAGTGATGAGAGATTACTGCATTTGAAAAATATCTCAGTTGCAGGTGGCTGAAAAGAAATTTGATCCAATTTCTTTTAATTACATACATAGCACATTGCAATGGCAACATGCATCTAAGATAACTGATACCTTCCTTCAAGCAGTTTATGGAAGATATAGTCACATACATTACAATCATGGGAGGTATTGAAATAAAGGTTAGATGGAGGCACATCATGATAAGTCAAGAGAGTCAAGAGATCCCCCGCCCTGATTCACAAAAATAGAGCTGAGCCTGAATCATGTCCCCACCAGTTATTATTAGTGTGACACTGGGCACGTTACTTAATCTCTCTCAACCTCAACTTTCTCATCTGTAAGATGGGGATCATAAGAATTGCTTTATATAATCATAATAAGTAAAGTAGATAGTATATACAGAGTGCTAAAGTAAGATGTATTATATTTCTTTTGTTCTTTCCAGGATTAAGGAAAAATAAACTTAATTTTAGTAAGAAGAAGAGTCAGAGAAAGTATCACAGAAGGAGCTATAGACTTTAATAGACGTTGTGGTGAGGTGATTGCATTTGCAGAACAGAATGAGTACAGGCACAGAAGTGTTCAAGTACACACATATTTGGGCTGTGGTGAATGATCCAATGACCAAACCAGAGAACATAGGGAGAAGGTTTGAAACCCAAAGCATGAAGAAGCAATTAGTGATAAAACTAAAATAATAGGAAAAATCACGTTGACAAGGCAGCGTTGAGTAAATGAAGCAACACGATTTGACATAAGTTTCAGAAACATAACTTAGGTAGCCATATGGAGAATGACTATCTGTGAACCCTGAGGAGACCACTAAACAGTTTTTGTATATGATAATGATGACATCAATTCAGGCCATAATAGCAAGAACAGTTGTGAAGAAATGGCTATAAGAAAGATTCTTTGGTAAAATTTGCAAAATAAAGTAAAAATTCCTTTCTTTGGGGACCCAAACTTGTAAGATTTAGATCCACCACATCAAATTTGTTTCCTTTTTCATAGATTGGAGATTATTAATAACCTTGCCTGTTATAACAGTTGACTTATTTTTTAATAAAATGTAAACATAAAATATGCTTCCCAATAAATGTTTGTGTATCCACACTGAAGGAGACTTGATGATAAATTTAAATTCAATGCTTGCAGTTCTGTGGGCTAGGAAGGCAGTGGTCTCAGTCTAGGAGGTATCAGAACCACCTAAAGGGCTTGTTCAAGCAGACTGCCCAGAATTGCTCTGATTCAGTAGGTCTGGAGTAGCATCGTTTTGCAGATGTAGAGACTATGCTTTGGGGTACCTATATAAAGGCTTGTTTCTTTGATTAAGGCCAATGGATTCCACCAGGAAAAGGACTAATTGAATTAGCTTACTGGGGAGAATGGAAGAGTTATTTCCATCTCTATTCTAAAGAAAAACAATCAAGAGACTAGCCCATCCTTTTCCTCCTGTTGGAGCAGTGGCCTTGAAATTCCCTTCAGAGTTTCAGTTTGTAGGTTTTGGTTACTGAGTTCTGTCATTTGCCCCAATCACGAGTGAGCCATATGAATTTCAGGGTTAGGACCACTTGGACAATTAAAAGTTTCCACACTGAAACAT